>NC_063045.1:8739676-8777869 GCF_018812025.1 Megalobrama amblycephala | reverse complement strand
TTGTCTCTTTCTAAAGACAACACTTGGCAGTTTATTATTGTTAAAATAAGTTCTCAAATTTTACATTTGTCATGAAAAATACCATTTTCAAATTTTACATGAAATATATATTTGCCAAAAAAAAAATTTACTTTAAAACTGTGAAAAAAACAAAGCCATACATCTACAATTACATTTTTTTTTTTAAGTAATTTACCCAGGTCTGGACATTAATGAGCAGTATTTAAAAGTAATGCATCACAATATTGCATTCGTTACTCCCTAAAAAAATAACTAATTAAATTATTGAGTTACCTATATGGAAAGTAATGCATTGTTACTTTTGTGTTCAAGTGTGGTCTGAACTTGCTTTGTTGTTTTTAAAATAAAAAGTTCTATTTTTTTAGCAAATGTAAAAGCCCTTTCATACCAAAATTGAAATGAATAAGTCTGAGGCTGAAGGAAATGTAAACTCATATCAGTACAGAAGACAGCGCAGCTTTCAATTGAAGAAGCAGCAAAGACATTGGTGTTACCCCCAACACTATTTATGAGTAAATCTACAGAAATGGCCAAACACAATCATCACAAATGATTTTGGTTCTTTTCATAAATAAAAGGTGAAGATAGAGGTGTTAACTACAAAAATTCATGTTAAAGTCAGTCTGTAACACTTGCCTTGCTGTTCAGTTTTTCTGAGTTTCCTGTAGATGCAGAAGATCCCAAATCCAGCCATAATGAACAGAGATCCAGCAGAAACAGCAGAGAACAACTCTACTGTAATGATAAACGTTAATGTAAGTGAATGTGTCAGTCTGATCTACAACAGAAGACAGAGATCAGCTTAGTAACTAATCACATATATCAGCTCTGTCATACCTGTTGAACACGTGTGACAGAGTTGAGTGATGTAGTCCAGATGTCTTGTTTGGTTAGCGAATGAATTGTTCAGCACACAGCTGTAGGTGTTTTTATCCTGATATTCCACCTCCAGAGGTAGAGAGAGACTGATGCTGAGATCAGACACACTGATGCTGGACAATAAACTGTTTCCTTTGTACCAGGAGAGAGTCACATGACTCACATTCACAGCTGAACACACCAATGAACAATTTGATGATGATGATGACGAACATTGTGAAGAGTTACTGCTGATGACAGGAACAGGCAGACGAGCTGGAAAAAAGAGAATAAGAGGAATACAGATGAATTAATAAAAAATGCATGGTTTAATGCGCTGAGTTGCTGTAAAATTACAGTATATAATGGAACCGCATGTCTTACTATCTATGCGTGCCTTGGCTACCTTTCTGACCGGTTTAACATAAGTTTCATCTGCTTTGGTGCAAATGAAAGTGTCAATAGGAGAGGCAACAGCAAGAAAACCCACAAAAAGGGAATGATTTTGCAGGTTGAGGCCTTAGACAACTGATCTCTCATTCTTCCTGATTGATTTGTCTTTAGTTTTGTGTTTTGTTAGGGTTCTTGTCACTGTCTGTAGCATGACTGCAACACAATCAGGTTTCACAGGCAGTCCCGCTCCTCCAGGATGACACATCCATATGCTGTCACAAGGAGGTTTGCTGTGTCTCCCAGCACAGTTTCAACATCATGGAGGAGATACCAGGAGACGGGGACGTAGAAGGACAACAACCCAGCAGCAGTATTGGTATCTGCTCCTTTGTGTGAGGATGAACAGCACTGCCAGAGCCCTACAAAATGACCTCCAACAGGATACTGGTGTACATGTTTCTGACCAAACCATCAGAAACAAACTTCATGACGGTGGCATTAGTGCATGACGTCCTCTAGACCTGTGCTCACAGTTCAATGCCGTGCAGCTCAATTGGCACCAGAATTGGTAAGTTTCTTTTGGTGCCCCGTTCTCTTCACAGATTCATTTTAACAACCTATCGGCTCTAAAGCAAGTGGGGGTTCCTCCGGTTTCATCAGCTGCTCCTCGTATGTTGAAATCACACTTTTCAACACGCTCTTTGTCAGTAATAAGACTGTGATGTTATCTGACATCATTACAGAAGAAAAATTGGACCTTGCATTTTTAACAGAAACCTAGCACAAAGAGTCTGATGGTCTCAGATATGTTGTCCTTGTTGTGCCTCAAATTTGAGAGAACTCTTATTTTGGGGGACTTCCTCATCCACAACATCCACATGGACATAAAAGATTCTACAATAACAAAAGACGTTTTGTCTTTATTGGAGAGCTTCGATTTGAACCAGCTGGTGGACTGTCCTACTCATACTAAAGGCCACACTCATGACTTGTTGATCCTAAATGGTTCATTTGTGTCCCAGTTGTCCACCTCAGACTTAGGGCTGTCTGATCATCTTGCTGTCTTTTTTAATATGGAGCTGCCTGGCATGAACACATCTTCTCGCATTATTAACTATCACAAATGGAGCTCAGTTGACCTCTGATTTTGCTGAATTCATTGATTTTTCTTTAAGTTGTTTTTCTCCATTTGATGCACTGGAAGACAAAGTCTTCATGTTTAATTCTGTTCTCTCGTCTGGCCTGGATTTATTTGCCCCTTTGAAATCACGATCTGTTTCCTTTGGACGTTCCTCTGGTATAATGATAATCTGCGTGCAATGAAGACATCATGTCATACACTGGAGTCTATGTGGCGTACATCTGGCTTGACTGTTCTTCACCAGGCCTGGAAAGACCACTTACTTGAATATAAGTCTAAAATTGCAGCGCCTTATTTTGCACAGATTGTTGACATCAATCAGGATAACCAATTGTTACTGGAAGACAACTGTTTCATTCTATCAACAAACTACTCAAATGTAACAGTTCTTCGATTGGTTGTGCCTCAACTCACCTCTGTAATAAGTTTCTTGATTGATCACACTTGTAAATGTATTATCTCTACTCTTCCTTCACCTGTTTTTCCTTTATCCGTTTCTGAATTTTCTGGCAACCTTCTCTCAAACTTCCCACAATGGATTTGAATTCTCTTTGTAATGAGGTTTCAAAAAGGAAAGCTTCCACTTCCATAGATGATCATGTACTACTAAACAGGCTGTTTCAGTCATGCTTTGCTGCTTTATGTCCTACTGTATTAAGCATCGTCAATGATTCTCTGTGTACTGGTGCAGTGCCAGTAGCATTTAAAATTGCTGCTGTGACCCCCGTACCAAAAAAAAAAAAAAAAAAAAAAATCTACAGCTAATCTATAATCTTAATAATTTCCATCCCATTTCCAATCTTTCTGAGCCCTTCAATCAGGATTTCATAATTTCACAGCACTGAAACAGCTTTAGATAAGGTCACTAATGATTTGTTAATAGCTTCTGATTCTGTCTGTCTTTCTATCTTTTTTTTATTTTTTATTTTTTTTATCTCAGTGACACTCATTTGACACTGTTGATCCTTCAATTTGACTTACTTGTTAGAGTCTGTCTTTCGTGTTTCTGGTCTAAGCTGGTTTGATTCTTATCTCGCAGATCGAAAGCAGTTCGTTACGTGTTGTTCAATCTGCTGTTCCTCAAGTACCAATTTTGGTCCCTTAACTTTTTAGCATTTATATTTATCCATTGGGTCAACTTGTAAGATCACTTGGTCTCAACTTTCACTTTTATGCAGATGACAATTAGGTTTATATACATTCAAAATCTGATGTTAATGTGGCTGTGTCTTTTCTTTCTTAATGTATTTCTGAGATTAAAAAATGGATGTCTGGAAATTTTCTGTGTCTTAACAGTGACAAGACGGAGGTAATGCTCATTGGTTCACCCACAAGCTATGTAAGGCTGGGTCTTTAACTTTAAGTCTGGATGGCTCTACACTGGAATTTCAAACAAATTTAAAAATTTAGGGGTGATATTGATGCACATTTATCATTTGTTCCCCATGTTCAAGACATCATTTTTCATTTTAGGAATATTGACAAATTGTGTCCTATGCTGTCACTCCTGGTGGCTAAAAAGTGAATCAACATTTTTGTGTTTTCTCGCATTGATTATTGTAATGCTTTGCTTGTTGGGGTCACAAAGCTACCCTAAATAAATTACAGCTGGTTCAAAAGTCAGCCGTTCAAATCCTGTCTGGAAACAAGATAAGGGATCACATCACTCCAGTCTTGAAGTCTTTATATTGGCTCCCTGTCAGACTTCGTGTTGATTTTAAAATGACTTATAAAGCTTTGCATGGTTCGGCTCCTCATTATCTCTCTGAGTTTTTAGCCCCATACACCTGCGCGTGATCTTTTTTCGTTCCACATTCCTGTTTAAAATCTATAGGGCGTTTTCTTCAGTCGCTCCAAGACTTTTGAATTCTTTGCCCGCTCAGATTAGGCAAGCAGAATCCCTTAGTGTTTTTACATTTTCCCTTAAAGCTTATTTCTTTAGAGTAGCTTTTACTTAATTCATTTGTAGTTGTTAATTTTCTCATTTACTTGTTTTTGATAGTATGTTCTTATTTGGTTTTTTGTTTTTATATCTCACTTATGTTAAAGAATTGCTTGTATAATTGTATGTTTTGTTTAATCTTTTTGTGAAGCACTTTGAGATGCTACTTTTTTAAAGGCGCTATAGAAAATAAAGTTTATAATTATTATTATTATTATTAAAACAAGAGCAGTTAATTACTGTAATATTAGCAGCGTTCTGCTGTTGATTAATGGTCATTTGAAAGAAAATGATCCAGCATTATTTGGTCCAGTGGACAGTTTGTGAGTATTTGCTGTATATGTACCAAAATCTTAAATTACTTTAAAATTACTTTATGATCTCTACTCACCATAGACAGAAACACTGAATGTTTTTGATGTCAGATCCACTCCTCTTATCTCTAGTTGATAAACTCCAGCATGTTCAGTTGTGATGTTTGTGATGGTCAGAGATCCAGTTTGATTGTCCAGCTTCAGTCTGCCTCTGAATCTCCCATCAGGACCATCAGATGTGATGAACAATCCATAATTCTACTGATTTCAGCTATAATATGCTTTTCAGCTCCATATTTCCACAGCATATTTTCTTCTTTCTGTATTTCAGCAGCATCAATGTGTAAAGTGACAGAATCTCCCTCCATCACTGACACTGACTGTGTTTCATTTGTTTCAGCAGCAAACACACCTGAAGAACAGATTTTACAGATTAATCTGATGGTTTACAAAGCCTGAAATCAGCTGTAGATTGTGTTTACATGTGAAGATGAGAATATCCAGAATAGCAGCAGAAACACAAACTAAATGACAGGTGAGATGTACAAACAGATGAACACTTAGAGCTGATTGCATCACTTCATTTTAAACACAAATCAACATATCAAGGGTTATAATTCTAACCTGTGATTCTGTAATTAAAAGTCTGGTTCATTTTGTCCACCGTGGATTTACAATTGTAATTAAACATCAATAATGTTAATATTAAATTTCCTTTTTGACTGACTACTGGAAAGTTTCTCTCTAACATAAGCAGCTCTTGCAGATAAAGGAGATAAATGTGTAAAATGTCAACTGTCTTTATAAACTACTACCGTTACAGAGAGACTGTTAGAATCAAACAGAGACAACATCGTCCCAGCACTATTTAATTGCATGTAAATATTTCTTATGTGTAAAGAATTTTTGTTTTAAAGTTATCTGCTGTAGAGATTAAAATGACATACAAATACTTGGTAATTTAAAGTACAGGTCTTATTGTGTTGGATATTTTCAATAAATAAAAAAAGACATACTGAAGACTGAATCAGACTGGGTTTATGCACATTTTGACTAATACATTTCCATAACTTTTATAGATGTCTATGATTACTGCAGAAGCATATGTAATTTTAAGAATATAAAAATGGCCTGATATTTTAAAACAACTTAATGGTTTTGACTTTCTGAGCCTCAATGCAGAGCAAAAACAGAGACGTTTACAGCCACTGTAGAGATTTCCATTCATTTCCAGACCTGGAAATTTCAATTAAAAAATCTGAGGAGAGACTGAATTTAAAGTTACTGAATTTTACAATATTCATGATTCATTAGAAAATAAGATACAAAAGGGAACAGTACCCTTATAAAAGGTGCACTTGGGTACCTTATTTAGCCTTAAAGGTTCAATTTAGTACTTTTAACGTATATATTAGTATCTAAAGTGTACGTATAAGTACCTAAATTCATATAGTACATTTTGAACGTGTGCAGTCACTGTATTGCTCTAAAATCAAAAAATAAAATATTTTAACTTACCAGTCCAGTACAAACAGAACAAAACAAACATGCAAAGCATTTTCTTCATTCGTTCAGCATCTGCTCTTATAAAACTATCCGCTGAAAACACGAGCTGGTGTGAATCCTCCCACAAGAGTTTGACCTTCCTGTTCACTCGCTGCATTTGCACACTTACAAATACTTAATAAAAAAGTATCCCATAATGTAATCCTAGCACTATAATATGAAAGTAATGTAATCTGATTACTTTTGGCTTCCTTCAAGTCACATATGTAAATAAGCCATTGTGATTTTACAATTATGCATATTTATTCAGTTCTCAGTTTTGTGTTTGAAAAAAAAACTACAAAGTTAAAATAGTGTCTGATCTCTCTGTGCTAGTTTTACCGTCGTTCAGTCATACTGAAACCTGCTGTGGTAGTGTTTCTTGTGGTTTGAGCTGGACAAACATCTTGAAAAGAGAGTGTGTATTCAGATCAGACGTGACTGTGTTCGTTTGTAGATGACGAGTTTTTTCCTGCCTCTTTGAACTTTAATCTACAGAAACATAAGAAACTGCATTTGACACAGAGACAGAAACACAATTATATTTAACACTGACATTCACAAGTATAATCTGAAAGTTATTATTTTGTTTTTTAAATTAATATGTATCATGGTTAAAACATTTTAAAGGGTGTACAGCTGCTCTTACATGCATTCAGTGTTACTATCTCAAGACAGATCTATGAAGTAATATATCTCTTTATGAATATACAAAATCACCATGATAGTATGCAAATATTTCAGCTCATTCCTGTGACTGTCAAACTGAAGCTGCTTCATGATCGATGAACACGCTGTTGCTTTAAGTTAGTAAAACAGAAAATACTGCCTTTTTCTGGTGTTGTTTGTGATTATCTGAGAGCACGCTGGCAAAATTGTTCCAGAAGAAGTCTTATTTTGAACACTAGATGGCGCTCACTAGTCAGCACATTTTGTATTGAATCCATGCTGTTATATTTAAAGGATTAGTCGACTTTCAAATAAATTTTCCTGATAATTTACTCACCCCGAAGTCATCCAAGATGTCCATGTCCTTCTTTCAACTTTCCGTAAGTTGAATAGGGAAGGCATAGGACATACAGCGTAAGCTTTTTGAAGAATACGGAAAGCGTAAGCATGTGCAAGGTGATCATTTGTGTTTATAAAGCATATACAGTTGTATTTTTTTTCGAAAATGAGCAATGTTTTCTCTAGATAAGACTCTTATTCCTCGTCTGGTATCATTTAAAGCAATTTGGAGCTGCACTGAAACTGTAATTTTGACCTTCAACCGTCTGGAGGCCATTGAAGTCCACTATAAGGAGAAAAATCCTGGAATGTTTTCATCAAAAACCTTCATTTCTTTTGAACTGAAAAAAAAAAAAGACATGGACATCTTGGATGACATGGGGGTGAGTAAATTATCAGGAACATTTTAATTCCGAAGTGAACTAATCCTTTAATATATACCATTATGTAGAGGAAAATTGATTGCTGTTTCTACATTTGAAACTGTTCAGTTGTAGTGTTATAGTGATCATAAAATTCTTGTAACACTTTATTTTTACAGACTTTAAGTCTACCACTTTTTTTTCACAAAACCTTTGCTCTCTAGAAACCATGTTAGTTTGGGTTGAAAATTCTTTGAAGTTCAAGTGTAAACACTGAATTAATACCAATATATGAAATTAGGGACATGCATAAGAAAAATTACAATAAATATATAACAGGAATATAACTTGACAGTAAACTGTTTTTGCAGTGTTGTCTTATATTAATATCTGTTAAAGCTAGACTATGGAGAAGAAAAAAAAAAAACAGCCATTGTGTCCAAAAGTGGCAATTATGGGATAACAGTCACAGCAATGCATCATGTTCAATAAGATCATCATGTTTGTAGCGTGATCCAGGGGATTAAAACGTATATAGGCCTATATTTCAGACCTAGTGGAGTAATAGTAGGCTAACTAGTAGTAAATGTGTAAAGTTGCATAAAATAAAAAATAATAAAGTAGGCTGAAACTACCTCAACTCTGTGTTTAAAGAGTTTAACATATTTTGGGTGACTTGCCATTCTGTCCGTTTCTGTGTATCTGTGCTGTTGTCCATTTGGCATTTTCACACCAAAAGGCGGCCGCGCTACCGAAGCGCCACCTGGTGGCTGTTACCCAAAAAAGCATCTTGGCTTCTCTTTGGTCAAGCTTCACCCCCCAAAAAACAAAGTAAGAACTGTGATTGAGAAGATAGCACTTTTTATTGAATTTTGAAGTATTTGTTTCATGAACCAATCCCATTTGTCACAGAACAGATCACAGCCATGCACAAAATGTGTTGTTACTCAGTTTTGGATAACAGTGCTGTGAAAAAATACATCTGTTAGCAGCGTTTCTCCATTTTTTACTCACCAAAACTGATGAAAATTAAAGAAATTTATAATCATCAAACAACTGCATGATGTCAAATATTACAACATGGAATATACATTGATTTATTCTTACAATGACTAAATGTATACATTGAATATATTTTAAAAAATAACAAAAAACAAGATCTTGAGATGATCTTAATATCAATCTCAATATTAATACTGCAGGTCTGCAGGAGTTTACTATAAAAAGATCACAGGATCATCTCCTCATGCTGACAGACACATACTCCACATGACTGTACTCTTCAGCTCTCTGTGAAAACACACAAGAGATATGTATTATCTAAAATATCAAATATTTTAAATGGAAAAACATATCAAATATTAAAATAGTAATAATAGTAAAAATATATATATACTTTTTAATGTTTTAAAAAGAAGCCTTTTCTGCTCACCAAAGCCATATTTACTTGCTTAAAGACACAAGAACAATAATATTGTGATTTTTTTAGTATTTAAAATACCTGTTTTCTCAGTGAATATATTGTAAAATATAATTTATTCCCATGATTGAAGCTGAATTTGCAGCATTATTACTCACATTTGTGTCACATGATCCTTCAGAAATCATTCTAAAATGATGATTTTATGCTCAAAAAACATTTCTGATTATCATCAATGTTGAAAACATTTTTTATGGTTCTTTGATGAGTAGAAAGTTCAAATGAACAGCATTTACCTTAAATAGAAACTTTTGTAATATTATATATTTGAATGGTAGTGTAATGACTTGTTACTTGCTAAAAATGCAATATATATTGTAATCCAGCACAATGTGAAAGTAACATGATCTGACTTTTATTTACCTTTGGATTCTCAAAGCCACAAGATAGAAACTCGACTTGATGAATTTTACTCAGTTCTTTTATACATAAACAATACAGTGTTTACAGTAAAATGGCATGTCCGATACTCAGTTATATGCGATGATCATTATGCAGACAAAAACACAATCGCACACTGATCTACATCTGAATCACTGCTGAAATGATAAAAAAAAAAAACTCAACATAAATTAGTAATAAATGATCTTACTGATTTATGTGTGTTTCTTTCATAGAACTCTGGATGAAGAAACATTGCAGAAGTTTTCTCATCTTCACAAATCTGAACTGTTTGAACAACAGGAAGAGATTAAACCACAAAACTCAATAGATCTGCATTATTATTAGCGCTGTCAAAGTTAAAGTGTTACTTCACACAGTTAAATATATTTGATACTGTAGTTTTAAAAAAATGGCATTAACAAATATAATATGGCATTATTACTTTTTTTCTTACTACTAGCAGAGTAAAACAGAAAATACTGAATCAGTTTTTGTGTGAGACGAGAAAAGACCAAAAACCAACAACCACACACATTGAGGAACTAAATGGCATTACCTACATGAATTATATTATAATATTACCTTTCAACTGAATCATGTATTTACAGTAGATTTATAATGTGTACTATAGGCCTAATAATAATTATCATTATTATTTATTTTTGGTAAAACACGTTAAAAGCAGTAAGTAACACTTGCCTACTTGGTCTGTTTTTCTACATTTCCTGCAGATCCAGAAGATCCCGAACAGAGTTATAATCAACAGAGATCCAGCAGAGATCAACACTATCAGAGAGACCGAGACTGGAGGAGAGGAAGTGATTGAATCAGTCTGATCTACAACAGAAGACAGAGATCAGCTAAATATAAGTAAATAAATAAAATACATAATAAACATTATTATCAACTCTGCCGTACCTGCACATGTGTGACAGAGGTGAGTGATGTCCAGATGTTGAGTCTGGTTGCTGATGGGATTGTTCAGCACACAGCTGTAGGTGTTTTTATCCTGATATTCCACCTCCAGAGGTAGAGAGAGACTGATGCTGAGATCAGACACACTGATGCTGGACAATAAACTGTTTCCTTTGTACCAGGAGAGAGTCACATGACTCACATTCACAGCTGAACACACCAATGAACAAATTGATGATGATGATGATGATGAAGAACATTGTGAAGAGTTACTGCTGATGACAGGAACAGGCAGACGAGCTGAAAAACATAGAGAATAAGACAAATATAAATCTAATCATTTTATGAATAAATTAATAAATCTAATCATTTTCATAGGAAAATGAGCAAAATTGCTCTCACCATAGACAGAAACATTGAATATTCTTGTTGTCAGTTTTGATCCACTTATCTTTACTTCATAAATTCCAGCATGTTCAGTTGTGATGTTTGTGATGGTCAGAGATCCAGTTTGATCGTCCAGCTTCAGTCTGTCTCTGAATCTCTCATCAGTACCATCATATGTAGAGAAGATTCCCGCAGCTCTACTGATTTCAGCTATCAGAGATGTTTCAGCTCCATATTTCCACAGTATGTCATTGTCTTCATGTATTTCAGTAAGATCAGTGTATAAAGTGACAGAATCTCCCTCCATCACTGACACTGAATCACCAAACACACCTGGAGAACATGAACAGGGACAGATTTTGTCACAGATTAGTGTTAATGATGGTTTACAAAGCCTGATTGTAACTTTAAATGTGAACTTAATAAAATCAGCATAGATACAAAATCAAATGAGATAGCAAATTAAAAACAGATGTATGGGAAGTCATATTTTCATCTTTAATGTGTAATCTGCTGTAGACCAATAATAATTGATTTTAACAAATAATAATTACAGCTTTGAAAGTACAAGTTTAATTCTGGTGGATATTTTCAATAATTTTAGTTCCCTTTCGAAAGGGAACTTCTACTCTGCGCTGACTGCGCTAGGGGAACGTCCTCCATGAC
The DNA here is from genome assembly GCF_018812025.1 of Megalobrama amblycephala. Classification (NCBI taxonomy): domain Eukaryota; kingdom Metazoa; phylum Chordata; class Actinopteri; order Cypriniformes; family Xenocyprididae; genus Megalobrama; species Megalobrama amblycephala. Next base: position 8,766,453 of record NC_063045.1, on the reverse strand, counting down.
CCGTGCTCGAAATGCCAAAAATCACCACACTCCAATCCTATTGGCCGGCGACAGCCTATCACGTCAAACGGCGCGAACCGTGACGTATAAAGGGAGCGCCTGGGGAAACAGCCGACATTCTTTTGTCTTTTCGCGACTGCCTTTGCTCGTGCCTTTATCACTCTGCCAAAAGAAAATATGTCTGCTAAATCCTTCAGGAAGTGTGCTGATCCTTGTCCCAGGTTTCTGACACCGGAGGACACACACAACTTGTGCGTTTTCTGTCTGGGTGAGGAGCACGCAAGGTCAGTACTCGAGGGTGCTGCCTGTGCTAACTGTAAGCGTTTTCCTATGAAAACGCTCCGTTCTCGTTTGGCCCTCTTCTCGAGGGGAGAAGTGCCACCACCGCTGCCTGGTGGTTCCGGCCCCGCTCATGCTGAGGCTCAGCGGCGATTGAAATCATGGGGCTCGCAGGTGGAACTCGCTGAAGAATTTGAGAGGGGTGTCTGTCTTTCTCAAGCTGAAGCGACTGACGAGGACGCGCTTCTGGGGGATGACGACGATGTTTTATCTTTAACATCCTCGGACCCAGGAGCGAGTGCTCTCTTGGTCCAAAGCCCCATAGAGCAGGAGATGGCCGTGGTGGGAGAAGCGGGCGAGCCCGCGGCTCCCGCTCGGCCTCCCTGCGCGGCGTTTTTCGGAGTTGCTGGAGGTTATGGAATGCGCCTCGAGCAGACTGCAGCTGCCCTGGGAGCGCGTGAGGAGGGAACCCGCTCGCAGCAGGTTAGACGATCGTTTTCTCTCTACCCATGGCCCGGCAACTCCGGCGAGGGCCCTGCCATCCAAAGCGTTGAAGGTGACGTCACGTTTGAATGGCAGGGCTTACGCCGCTGCAGGTCAGGCTGGTGCGGCGTTGCACACTATGACGGTGCTTCTGCCGTACCAGCCTGATCTGCTTACGGATCTTGATCAGGGAGGCGAAGATGCGCTAGATCTTGCATCCCGCTCAGATCCAGCTCTGGGCCCAGACAGCCAGGAGATCCTGGGCTGTCTCGAGCCGAGGCTCAGAGGCAGGCCCAGAGGGAAAGTGTCGCCGCTCGTGCGCCTCCTCCTCCTCGGAGTAAGTCGCAGAGACGGCGAGACGCTAGAAGGAAGAAGCAACACCTGAGGGAGGTGATCGAGGAGCGGCGCCAGCAGCGCCGGTAATCGATCCCCTCTCTCGCGAGGGCTTTTTCTCGCCCTCGCTCTTCCTTCGCCTCCCGGTAGCGTTTGTGACATCTATATGCTGCGGGCTTTACAGTCGGGCTGATGTTGCGGGCCTATGATGAATATATTCCTGACGGCCCGCCGTCTGGCTTGATAGTGAAAGTGCTTTTGGGCTTATGGGACTTTGGATTTTCCCCTCCGTGTGACGAATCGGGGAGGAATCTGCGTTCTACGAGCCGCAGGAGGTAAGCCAGGTCCATTTTTCATTCTCAATATAGACCTTGCTTTTCCTGTATAGCTTCCCGTGCATATAGTTGTCATCTGTTCATGTTTTTAAGGGGTTATTTGGGCAAATAACTGTATGTTAGGCTGACTGTTACAGGCAGGCTCTTTATGGCCACTTTGTTGTTTAGCGTTGGTGTAGTTTCTCGGCTGATACTGTGTATAGCTAGAACTAGCTTTCGCTATTGTCAGTTATGTGTTGGCCGGTTTTTCGGCCACCTAATGCTGTCGCTCACGCTGCTTTCTCCGTGTGTTTGGGAATTTGTAGCCCAAGTGTAGCTTGGTCTACATACAGTCCTTAGCTAGCGGCTAGGCTAGAACTAGGTTAGGTGTGTGTTTGTTTACATCTCCCTGTTATGACTATCCCCCTGCGGTTGTATAGTTCCTAGTTCTGGCCTCCTTCTGAGGAAGTTGCTGGCCGTTTTTTGCCCATATTTCCCCTTCATATGTTTATGCAGGCGTGTTATGTGAGCGTGTTTGTGCTGCCACAGGTTACACCTGTTTTTATGATAGCAGGCTTTATCTGGCCTCTATATATGAATACGGTGTTGTTGTTGTACTCCCCGGTTAGGGTTTGTGTTTCACTGAGTGCATCACCTGTTGGATCGCACACTCAGGATGAGTGTAGGGAATTTTGTTTACCCGACCTCTCCCGGTCATTTGCACCACAGCATCTGGGGTTCATTGCTGTTTGATTGTTGGCTATTTGTTTTTAGCCTCTCTGTATGCAGCTTGTTTGGATACAGCGCTGTTGGTCTATGATGCTGATTACGATCACGCTGTTTAGCATGATTTACATTGTAAAAGATGTTTTTACTGAGTATTTTGTGCGTTTATTCCCTTTAGCTCTAGTCGAGCTAAAATATTTTCCCTGTCTAATTAACGGGTTCTATTTTTGCTCCTAGAACTTTAGTGGCCGCTGGCTGATGTCGCGTGTGACGGGTAGGCCGTAAAGGCCTCCTGTGGAGCGTGCTGACCTTCGACAGCAAAAGGGATGGTTTCGCCGGCTGGCCGGGTCTCGGGTTGACTATGACCTCCTGTGTAGTCGGTCTGTTTAGCCTGAACCCTGATAACACTGCCACGAGCTGATGCCATGTTCCTGCTGGGATTATAGGCCCACGGGGCCTTTCCTTAGCACATGATGGCGTATGTTGTACTCCTCTTGCTTAAAGAGTAGAAAGGTACTTCACTGAGTGCACTGCTCGTTGGTTTGTGTTGGACGGGCTGTCTCGTGGGCACTTGCAGCTGTTATGTCTTGGTGTTTGCTCCACCTTGATATGCAATAGGGTGTGGCCCTACAGGCCATCCTGGGCTACCGCCGTCTGCATTCAGTTTCTCTGGTGAACTCTGGTTATGTTGCAGGCCCTTTTTCCCGGCCTCCATGACTATGTGCCTGCTTTACGGTCTGTCTGTTAGGTTGAGCTTTGTACTTCCCTTCGGGGTTAACTGCGTAATTGTCCTTAGCTCCCTAAGCTGGTTTGGTTGTAGACTTCTATGAAGTCTCCCGTTAGACCAGCCCCCAGGCTGGTTTGTGCTCCCCTGGGTCAGGGGTCTTTAGCGCACAGCCTCCTCAGCACCTTGTTAACGGCTGAGTAGATCCTTGGATGAGTGGTTGTACTCCCCTCATACGAGGGTCCATAGTGTTTAGCTGAGTTCTGCTCTCCAGGATGCCCGTCTCTGCGTGTGGGTTTGAGTTGCTTACTGCCTTTCGCAGTCGCTCTTTCCTGCTCTCCTCTTTGGAGTTTGCACTTGGAGATTCTGTATATTAGACAAGGTTGGCTAGGCCAGATTTAGCTTCCCTGGATCTGGCTAGGCCTCCTTGGTGGCAGCGGGATGGATTTTCCCCCCGAGTGACTGGCCGAGGTTCCTTTTGGTTCCTTGGCCACATTCCCTTAAAGGGACCACCCCCTCTCGGGGTGTTGGTTCCAGATGCTCGAGCAGCCTTGGTAGGCTTTTTTCGGATGGCCTCTTTTAGGCTTAGCTTGGGCTGTTGGCCGTAGGGAATGCTGTCACTGACAGCCTTGGAGTTCTGCCCCGGTTTTTCCCTGGAACTGCCGGATGTGTGTCCAGACATTTGGACTGGCATTCTCCTCTAGCATGGCGGCGTGGGTATATCGTTCCCCATAGCGCAGTCAGCGCAGAGTAGAGTTCCCTTTCGAAAGGGAACGTCTCAGGTTACGTATGTAACCATGGTTCCCTGAGAACAGGGAACGAGACTCTGCGCTTTCATGCCATGCTGCGGGATGCCTGCTACAGTCGCTCAAAGACAAGAAGATGTCGGCTGTTTCCCTAGGCGCTCCCTTTATACGTCACGGTTCGCGCCGTTTGACGTGATAGGCTGTCGCCGGCCAATAGGATTGGAGTGTGGTGATTTTTGGCATTTCGAGCACGGGTCACGGAGGACGTTCCCCTAGCGCAGTCAGCGCAGAGTCTCGTTCCCTGTTCTCAGGGAACCATGGTTACATATACGTAACCTGAGACGTTTTTCATTAATTCAAATTTTTCATAAATGATATAATATTATAAAACATGCTTACTGCTGCATCTGAATCCCTTAATGCACACCAATACTTTTGTAAATGTTTATGAATACTGCGCACACACACACACACACACACACACACACACACACACACACACACACACATATATATATCACATTTGTAATCCTTGAAATTAAGATTTATTGATGTCCATTGTTTTCCATGACATTCAAAATTTTATCAAAACACAAACAGACATCTGAATTCAAAGCAAGTAAATCTCACAATAATGATTTTATTTCGTATACACAACGGCAGATAAAACCTGAACTGCTGCAGCAACTTTATTACTCCAGAAAGAAATTAAACCAAAAAATGTTTATATCTTACCTGTCAGACTCCGCCAGCAAAAACAGAACAAAAAAAACATTCTTTCTTCAGTAGTTCAGTGTCTGATCTAATAAACTATCAGCTGAAAACACTCAGTCTATATGTGAATCCTCCCACAACAGAGTTTGACCCTCCTAGTTTCACTCGCTGTATTTGCATATGATAAAATATTATAGTTCATCTGGCTGTTATTAAGACTTTAACTGTTCTCAATGAATAACCATATTCTTTATTTTTATAATTTAACATATTTTTAAAACCCAATACCCAGTCAGTGTTAAATGGCTAGACAAATATTATGTAAATGTATAAACTATATTTTATGATAAAATAGTGTGTAAATCTAGTGATTTTAAAATTGTGTATATAGTTCTTAATTTTAGTGTATTGAAAAACCAAACTAAAAACTGTGTAGCCTCTCACAGGACCAGTTTTTTAAGTTTGGTTTCTGAGTCAAACTGAAACCTTCTGCGGTCATTTTTCTTCTGAAATGCTGTTTGATCTTTTAGGTGGACAAACATTTTGTGCATGAGAGAATGGGCACTGAGAGCAAGTGTGTTTGTAGGTGAAGAGTGTCTTCCTGTCCTGCCTATCAACAGCTTTTTAAGACACTTTTATCTATGCTAAAAAAAAAAAAAAAAAAAAAAAAAAAAAAAACATGATGAGAAATGGTGTATGACACAGCAGGGAAAGAAACAATAACAATAAAATGATCATATTTAAAAGTTGGTGCTGGAGGGATAAACAAAGGAGACTCCAACGGCACAGGAACCCCAGCAGATGGCAATGGTAGTGCCTGGAGTAGGGAGCATGGATAACTCTGGAATGGCCATCGTGGAGCGGGTGGCTCAGGGAAGCAGGAGTGAAGGGAGCCAGCAGAGAGATATAATCAATGTAGATATAGTTAAATAATATAGTTATAGTTAGATGTAGGTAAATAGTCAATAAATATAGTTATTTTATTCTACAGTTATTTCTGATGCAGAAGCATGTATCTGAGTGTATGCAGAGGCCTGTGTAGGAATTGAATGTGCTAACATGTGGTAAACTGAGTTTCCTGTTTTGTCACTATAAAATATCTGGTAAGGCCCCTTCACAGAGGTTTCCTGTTCACTTATTAATAACAGATTAGTCACAGAACAAAATGGTCAAATATAATAAATAATAGTGACATGTAAGGAATGTATTAGCCATGCCTTGGTTGATCATGGTTTGCAAACAATGATTTTTTTCAAAAGTGATTTTTCACAGAGATGGCAAAAGCCACGACATGGACTGTTTCAAACTGCTTCCGGGCTGGGGGTCGGGGCTGGCTGGCTGGTCTGGGGTCAGAGGAAATCAGCAGGGAGGTGTGCGTGGTCCAGGCATGCAGGATGGCCATAAAAAAGGTGAAGAAAGTCCTCTTGACCTTAGCAGGGCTGACAGGAATGGCCTCCGTGCTGTGACAGGGAAAGTGGGTGGCTCAGGAATGGCCTTCATGGTGACTTTTGACAGTGAAAGCAGGCAGCTCTAGGACGGCCTCCATGGCTGTTGCAGTGAGAGAGTATGGCTCTGTTACCTCTGGGACCACCAGACTTGGTAAAGCAGACAGATTTCTCCTTTTAATTTGTATTAGCAACACTTTAGAGTTTGTAAACACATCTTCCAACAAATATCGAGCGTGATGTGCGATCAAGTGTCACCTCTGGGGCAGCTGCAGCAATTTTGGCCTCCTCTTGCCCTTCTGCTGTACTTGTGGTGTTCCCTGTCAAAAATGCCCAGCCGACAAAAAACAAGGACTTATAACTCACTCGTTAGGCCTCACTGATCTGAGCCTCACTGATTTGAGGATAAAGTTCATCTCTGTGTAAAAGAAAGCCTGTAATACTCAAAATAGTTTGTTTGTGTACATGAACGTGTGTGTATGTGTGTGTGTGCACGGATGCACGAGTATGCATGTATACACACATGCACATGTTCGGGGTCTTTATTTTGCAAGCCCACATGTATATATATGTACATAAACACAATGAACACACTCCTGAACACTAATTGTTTCTCTGAATTTCTACTCTACAGTCATTTTTGATGAATATAAGCTCAGATCAATGAGGCCTACGATCAATCAGTTTCAAAAATAAATACAAAACCTGTCCTAATTTAAAGAAAACAAGGTAACAAAAACAATGAATCCAATATTTGATGATAAAATAGCATAGCGCAAGATTTATAAGCTATTTTTGTAGGCCGGTCATTAGTCATGCTTTGCTACTTTATGTCCTACTGTATTAAGCATCATAAATGATTATGTGTACTGGTGCAGTGCCAGTTGCATTTAAAATTGCTGCTGTGACCCCCGTACCAAAAAAAAAAAAAAAAAAATCTACAGCTAATCTGTAATCTTAATAATTTCCATCCCATTTCCAATCTTTCTGAGCCCTTCAATCAGGATTTCATAAACTCCACAGCACTGAAACAGCTTTAGATAAGGTCACTAATGATTTGTTAATAGCTTCTGATTCTGTCTGTCTTTCTATCTTTTTTTTATTTTTTATTTTTTTATCTCAGTGCGACACTCATTTGACACTGTTGATCCTTCAATTTGACTTACTCTGTTAGAGTCTGTCTTTCGTGTTTCTGGTCTAAGCTGGTTTGATTCTTATCTCTCAGATCGAAAGCAATTCTGTTGTTCAGTCTGCTGTTCCTCAAGTACCAATTTTGGCCCCTTAACTTTTTAGCATTTATATTTATCCATTGGGTCAACTTTTAAGATCACTTGGTCTCAACTTTCACTTTTATGCAGATGACAATTAGGTTTATATACATTCAAAATCTGATGTTAATGTGGCTGTGTCTTTTCTTTCTTAATGTATTTCTGAGATTAAAAAATGGATGTCTGGAAATTTTCTGTGTCTTAACAGTGACAAGACAGAGGTAATGCTCATTGGTTCACCCCACCAGCTACGTAAGGCTGGGTCTTTAACTTTAAGTCTGGATGGCTCTACACTGGAATTTCAAACAAAATTTAAAAATTTAGGGGTTATATTTGATGCACATTTATCATTTGTTCCCCATGTTCAAGACATAATTTTTTCATCTTAGGAATATTGACAAATTGTGTCCTATGCTGTCACTCCTGGTGGCTAAAAAGTGAATCAACATTTTTGTGTTTTCTCGCATAGATTATTGTAATGCTTTGCTTGTTGGGGTCACAAGAGCTACCCTAAATAAATTACAGCTGGTTCAAAAAAGTCAGCCGTTCAAATCCTGTCTGGAAACAAGATAAGGGATCACATCACTCCAGTCTTGGAGTCTTTATATTGGCTCCCTGTCAGACTTCGTGTTGATTTTAAAATGACTTATAAAGCTTTGCATGGTTCGGCTCCTCATTATCTCTCTGAGCTTTTAGCCCCATACACCTGCGCGTGATCTTTTTTCGTTCCACATTCCTGTTTAAAATCTATAGGGCGTTTTCTTCAGTCGCTCCAAGACTTTTGAATTCTTTGCCCGCTCAGATTAGGCAAGCAGAATCCCTTAGTGTTTTTACATTTTCCCTTAAAGCTTATTTCTTTAGAGTAGCTTTTACTTAATTCATTTGTAGTTGTTAATTTTCTCATTTACTTGTTTTTGATAGTATGTTCTTATTTGGTTTTTTGTTTTTATATCTCACTTATGTTAAAGAATTGCTTGTATAATTGTATGTTTTGTTTAATCTTTTTGTGAAGCACTTTGAGATGCTACTTTTTTAAAGGCGCTATAGAAAATAAAGTCTATAATTATTATTATTATTAAAACAAGAGCAGTTAATTACTGTAATATTAGCAGCGTTCTGCTGTTGATTCATGGTCATTTGAAAGAAAATGATCCAGCATTAATTTGGTCCAGTGGACAGTTTGTGAGTATTTGCTGTATATGTACCAAAATCTTAAATTACTTTAAAATTACTTTATGATCTCTACTCACCATAGACAGAAACACTGAATGTTTTGATGTCAGATCCACTCCTCTTATCTCTAGTTGATAAACTCCAGCATGTTCAGTTGTGATGTTTGTGATGGTCAGAGATCCAGTTTGATTGTCCAGCTTCAGTCTGCCTCTGAATCTCCCATCAGGACCATCAGATGTGATGAACAATCCATAATTTCTACTGATTTCAGCTATAATATGCTTTTCAGCTCCATATTTCCACAGTATATTTTCTTCTTTCTGTATTTCAGCAGCATCAATGTGTAAAGTGACAGAATCTCCCTCCATCACTGACACTGACTGTATTTCAGTTGTTTCAGCAGCAAACACACCTGAAGAACAGATTTTACAGATTAATCTGATGGTTTACAAAGCCTGAAATCAGCTGTAGATTGTGTTTACATGTGAAGATGAGAATATCCAGAATAGCAGCAGAAACACAAACTAAATGACAGGTGAGATGTACGAACAGATGAACACTTAGAGCTGATTGCATCACTTCATTTTAAACACAAATCAACATATCAAGGTTTATAATTCTAACCTGTGATTCTGTAATTAAAAGTCTGGTTCATTTTGTCCACCGTGGATTTACAATTGTAATTAAACATCAATAATGTTAATATTAAATTTCCTTTTTGACTGACTACTGGAAAATTTCTCTCTGACATAAGCAGCTCTTGCAGATAAAGGAGATAAATGTGTAAAATGTCAACTGTCTTTATAAACTACTACCATTACAGACAGACTGTTAGAATCAAACAGAGACAACATCGTCCCAGCGCTATTTAATTGCATGTAAATATTTCTTATGTGTAAAGAATTTTTTTGTTTTAAAGTTATCTGCTGTAGAGATTAAAATGACATACAAATACTTGGTAATTTAAAGTACAGGTCTTATTGTGTTGGATATTTTCAATAAATAAAAAAAGACATACTGAAGACTGAATCAGACTGGGTTTATGCACATTTTGACTAATACATTTCCATAACTTTTATAGATGTCTATGATTACTGCAGAAGCATATGTAATTTTAAGAATATAAAAATGGCCTGATATTTTAAAACAACTTAATGGTTTTGACTTTCTGAGCCTCAATGCAGAGCAAAAACAGAGACGTTTACAGCCACTGTAGAGATTTCCATTCATTTCCAGACCTGGAAATTTCAATTAAAAAATCTGAGGAGAGACTGAATTTAAAAGTTACTGAATTTTACAATATTCATGATTCATTAGAAAATAAGATACAAAAGGGAACAGTACCCTTATAAAAGGTGCACTTGGGTACCTTATTTAGCCTTAAAGGTTCAATTTAGTACTTTTAACGTATATATTAGTATCTAAAGTGTACGTATAAGTACCTAAATTCATATAGTACATTTTGAACGTGTGCAGTCACTGTATTGCTCTAAAATCAAAAAATAAAATATTTTAACTTACCAGTCCAGTACAAACAGAACAAAACAAACATGCAAAGCATTTTCTTCATTCATTCAGCATCTGCTCTTATAAAACTATCCGCTGAAAACACGAGCTGGTGTGAATCCTCCCACAAGAGTTTGACCTTCCTGTTCACTCGCTGCATTTGCACACTTACAAATACTTAATAAAAAAAGTATCCCATAACATAATCCTAGCACTATAATATGAAAGTAATGTAATCTGATTACTTTTGGCTTCCTTCAAGTCACATATGTAAATAAGCCATTGTGATTTTACAATTATGCATATTTATTCAGTTCTCAGTTTTGTGTTTGAAAAAAAAACTACAAAGTTAAAATAGTGTCTGATCTCTCTGTGCTAGTTTTACCGTCGTTCAGTCATACTGAAACCTGCTGTGGTAGTGTTTCTTGTGGTTTGAGCTGGACAAACATCTTGAAAAGAGAGTGTGTATTCAGATCAGACGTGACTGTGTTCGTTTGTAGATGACAAGTTTTTTCCTGCCTCTTTGAACTTTAATCTACAGAAACATAAGAAACTGCATTTGACACAGAGACAGAAACACAATTATATTTAACACTGACATTCACAAGTATAATCTGAAAGTTATTATTTTGTTTTTTAAATTAATATGTATCATGGTTAAAACATTTTAAAGGGTGTACAGCTGCTCTTACATGCATTCAGTGTTACTATCTCAAGACAGATCTATGAAGTAATATATCTCTTTATGAATATACAAAATCACCATGATAGTATGCAAATATTTCAGCTCATTCCTGTGACTGTCAAACTGAAGCTGCTTCACGATCGATGAACACGCTGTTGCTTTAAGTTAGTAAAAACAGAAAATACTGCCTTTTTCTGGTGTTGTTTGTGATTATCTGAGAGCACGCTGGCAAAATTGTTCCAGAAGAAGTCTTATTTTGAACACTAGATGGCGCTCACTAGTCAGCACATTTTGTATTGAATCCATGCTGTTATATTTAAAGGATTAGTCGACTTTCAAATTAAATTTTCCTGATAATTTACTCACCCCCAAGTCATCCAAGATGTCCATGTCCTTCTTTCAACTTTCCGTAAGTTGAATAGGGAAGGCATAGGACATACAGCGTAAGCTTTTTGAAGAATACGGAAAGCGTAAGCATGTGCAAGGTGATCATTTGTGTTTATAAAGCATATACAGTTGTATTTTTTTTCGAAAATGAGCAATGTTTTCTCTAGATAAGACTCTTATTCCTCGTCTGGTATCATTTAAAGCAATTTGGAGCTGCACTGAAACTGTAATTTTGACCTTCAACCGTCTGGAGGCCATTGAAGTCCACTATAAGGAGAAAAATCCTGGAATGTTTTCATCAAAAACCTTCATTTCTTTTGAACTGAAAAAAAAAAAAGACATGGACATCTTGGATGACATGGGGGTGAGTAAATTATCAGGAACATTTTAATTCCGAAGTGAACTAATCCTTTAATTATACCATTATGTAGAGGAAAATTGATTGCTGTTTCTACATTTGAAACTGTTCAGTTGTAGTGTTATAGTGATCATAAAATTCTTGTAACACTTTATTTTTACAGACTTTAAGTCTACCACTTTTTTTTTCACAAAACCTTTGCTCTCTAGAAACCATGTTAGTTTGGGTTGAAAATTCTTTGAAGTTCAAGTGTAAACACTGAATTAATACCAATATATGAAATTAGGGACATGCATAAGAAAAAATTACAATAAATATATAACAGGAATATAACTTGACAGTAAACTGTTTTTGCAGTGTTGTCTTATATTAATATCTGTTAAAGCTAGACTATGGAGAAGAAAAAAAAAAACAGCCATTGTGTCCAAAAGTGGCAATTATGGGATAACAGACACAGCAATGCATCATGTTCAATAAGATCATCATGTTTGTAGCGTGATCCAGGGGATTAAAACGTATATAGGCCTATATTTCAGACCTAGTGGAGTAATAGTAGGCTAACTAGTAGTAAATGTGTAAAGTTGCATAAAATAAAAAATAATAAAGTAGGCTGAAACTACCTCAACTCTGTGTTTAAAGAGTTTAACATATTTTGGGTGACTTGCCATTCTGTCCGTTTCTGTGTATCTGTGCTGTTGTCCATTTGGCATTTTCACACCAAAAGGCGGCCGCGCTACCGAAGCGCCACCTGGTGGCTGTTACCCAAAAAAGCATCTTGGCTTCTCTTTGGTCAAGCTTCACCCCCCAAAAAACAAAGTAAGAACTGTGATTGAGAAGATAGCACTTTTTATTGAATTTTGAAGTATTTGTTTCATGAACCAATCCCATTTGTCACAGAACAGATCACAGCCATGCACAAAATGTGTTGTTACTCAGTTTTGGATAACAGTGCTGTGAAAAAATACATCTGTTAGCAGCGTTTCTCCATTTTTTACTCACCAAAACTGATGAAAATTAAAGAAATTTATAATTATCAAACAACTGCATGATGTCAAATATTACAACATGGAATATACATTGATTTATTCTTACAATGACTAAATGTATACATTGAATATATTTTAAAAAATAACAAAAACAAGATCTTGAGATGATCTTAATATCAATCTCAATATTAATACTGCAGGTCTGCAGGAGTTTACTATAAAAAGATCACAGGATCATCTCCTCATGCTGACAGACACATACTCCACGTGACTGTACTCTTCAGCTCTCTGTGAAAACATCACACAGGAGATAGTCAAATATTTTAAATGGAAAAACATATCAAATATTAAAATAGTAATAATAGTAAAAATATATATATACTTTTTAATGTTTTAAAAAGAAGCCTTTTCTGCTCACCAAAGCCATATTTACTTGCTTAAAGACACAAGAACAATAATATTGTGATTTTTTTAGTATTTAAAATACCTGTTTTCTCAGTGAATATATTGTAAAATATAATTTATTCCCATGATTGAAGCTGAATTTGCAGCATTATTACTCACATTTGTGTCACATGATCCTTCAGAAATCATTCTAAAATGATGATTTTATGCTCAAAAAACATTTCTGATTATTATCAATGTTGAAAACATTTTTTATGGTTCTTTGATGAGTAGAAAGTTCAAATGAACAGCATTTACCTTAAATAGAAACTTTTGTAATATTATATATTTGAATGGTAGTGTAATGACTTGTTACTTGCTAAAAATGCAATATATATTGTAATCCAGCACAATGTGAAAGTAACATGATCTGACTTTTATTTACCTTTGGATTCTCAAAGCCACAAGATAGAAACTCGACTTGATGAATTTTACTCAGTTCTTTTATACATAAACAATACAGTGTTTACAGTAAAATGGCATGTCCGATACTCAGTTATATGTGATGATCATTATGCAGACAAAAACACAATCACACACTGATCTACATCTGACTCACTGCTTGAAATGATACAAAAAAAAAAAAATCTCAACATAATTATTAATAAATAATCTTACCCATTTATGTGCGTTTCTTTCATAGATCGTTGGATGATGAAACATTGCAGAAGTTTTCTCATCTTCACAAATCTGAACTGTTGAACAACAGGAAGAGATTAAACCACAAAACTCAATAGATCTGCATTATTATTAGCGCTGTCAAAGATAAAGTGTTACTTCACACAGTTAAATATATTTGATACTGTAGTTTTAAAATAGTAATTAAACAAATATAATATGCCATTATTACTTTTTTCTTACTACTAGCAGAGTAAAACAGAAAATACTGAATCAGTTTTGTGTGTGACACGAGAAAAGTAACACTTGCCTTGCTGTTCAGTTTTTCTGAGTTTCCTGTAGATGCAGAAGATCCCAAATCCAGCCATAATGAACAGAGATCCAGCAGAATGACAGCAGAGAACAACTCTAGGAGCTGTAATGATAAACGAGTCAATGTAAGTGAATGTGTCAGTCTGATCTACAACAGAAGACAGAGATCAGCTTAGTAACTAATCACATATATCAGCTCTGTCATACCTGTTGAACACGTGTGACAGAGTTGAGTGATGTAGTCCAGATGTCTTGTTTGGTTAGTGAATGAATTGTTCAGCACACAGCTGTAGGTGTTTTTATCCTGATATTCCACCTCCAGAGGTAGAGAGAGACTGATGCTGAGATCAGACACACTGATGCTGGACAATAAACTGTTTCCTTTGTACCAGGAGAGAGTCACATGACTCACATTCACAGCTGAACACACCAATGAACAATTTGATGATGATGATGACGAACATTGTGAAGAGTTACTGCTGATGACAGGAACAGGCAGACGAGCTGGAAAAAAGAGAATAAGAGGAATACAGATGAATTAATAAAAAATGCATGGTTTAATGCGCTGAGTTGCTGTAAAATTACAGTATATAATGGAACCGCATGTCTTACTATCTATGCGTGCCTTGGCTACCTTTCTGACCGGTTTAACATAAGTTTCATCTGCTTTGGTGCAAATGAAAGTGTCAATAGGAGAGGCAACAGCAAGAAAACCCACAAAAAGGGAATGATTTTGCAGGTTGAGGCCTTAGACAACTGATCTCTCATTCTTCCTGATTGATTTGTCTTTAGTTTTGTGTTTTGTTAGGGTTCTTGTCACTGTCTGTAGCATGACTGCAACACAATCAGGTTTCACAGGCAGTCCCGCTCCTCCAGGATGACACATCCATATGCTGTCACAAGGAGGTTTGCTGTGTCTCCCAGCACAGTTTCAACATCATGGAGGAGATACCAGGAGACGGGGACGTAGAAGGACAACAACCCAGCAGCAGTACTGGTATCTGCTCCTTTGTGTGAGGATGAACAGCACTGCCAGAGCCCTACAAAATGACCTCCAACAGGATACTGGTGTACATGTTTCTGACCAAACCATCAGAAACAAACTTCATGACGGTGGCATTAGTGCATGACGTCCTCTAGACCTGTGCTCACAGTTCAATGCCGTGCAGCTCAATTGGCACCAGAATTGGTAAGTTTCTTTTGGTGCCCCGTTCTCTTCACAGATTCATTTTAACAACCTATCGGCTCTAAAGCAAGTGGGGGTTCCTCCGGTTTCATCAGCTGCTCCTCGTATGTTGAAATCACACTTTTCAACACGCTCTTTGTCAGTAATAAGACTGTGATGTTATCTGACATCATTACAGAAGAAAAATTGGACCTTGCATTTTTAACAGAAACCTAGCACAAAGAGTCTGATGGTCTCAGATATGTTGTCCTTGTTGTGCCTCAAATTTGAGAGAACTCTTATTTTGGGGGACTTCCTCATCCACAACATCCACATGGACATAAAAGATTCTACAATAACAAAAGACGTTTTGTCTTTATTGGAGAGCTTCGATTTGAACCAGCTGGTGGACTGTCCTACTCATACTAAAGGCCACACTCATGACTTGTTGATCCTAAATGGTTCATTTGTGTCCCAGTTGTCCACCTCAGACTTAGGGCTGTCTGATCATCTTGCTGTCTTTTTTAATATGGAGCTGCCTGGCATGAACACATCTTCTCGCATTATTAACTATCACAAATGGAGCTCAGTTGACCCTCTGATTTTGCTGAATTCATTGATTTTTCTTTAAGTTGTTTTTCTCCATTTGATGCACTGGAAGACAAAGTCTTCATGTTTAATTCTGTTCTCTCGTCTGGCCTGGATTTATTTGCCCCTTTGAAATCACGATCTGTTTCCTTTGGACGTTCCTCTGGTATAATGATAATCTGCGTGCAATGAAGACATCATGTCATACACTGGAGTCTATGTGGCGTACATCTGGCTTGACTGTTCTTCACCAGGCCTGGAAAGACCACTTACTTGAATATAAGTCTAAAATTGCAGCGCCTTATTTTGCACAGATTGTTGACATCAATCAGGATAACCAATTGTTACTGGAAGACAACTGTTTCATTCTATCAACAAACTACTCAAATGTAACAGTTCTTCGATTGGTTGTGCCTCAACTCACCTCTGTAACAAGTTTCTTGATTGATCACACTTGTAAATGTATTATCTCTACTCTTCCTTCACCTGTTTTTCCTTTATCCGTTTCTGAATGTTCTGGCAACCATCTCTCAAACTTCTCCACAATGGATTTGAATTCTCTTTGCAATGAGGTTTCAAAAAGGAAAGCTTCCACTTCCATAGATTGATCATGTAATACTACTAAACAGGCTGTTTCAGTCATGCTTTGCTACTTTATGTCCTGCTGTATTAATCATCATAAATGATTCTCTGTGTACTGGTGCAGTGCCAGTAGCATTTAAAATTGCTGCTGTGACCCCCGTACCAAAAAAAAAAAAAAAAAAAAAAATCTACAGCTAATCTATAATCTTAATAATTTCCATCCCATTTCCAATCTTTCTGAGCCCTTCAATCAGGATTTCATAAACTCCACAGCACTGAAACAGCTTTAGATAAGGTCACTAATGATTTGTTAATAGCTTCTGATTCTGTCTGTCTTTCTATCTTTTTTTTATTTTTTATTTTTTTTATCTCAGTGAGACACTCATTTGACACTGTTGATCCTTCAATTTTACTTAGTTAGAGTCTGTCTTTGGTGTTTCTGGGACTGCACTAACCTGGTTTGAGTCTTATCTCTCAGATCGAAAGCAGTTCGTTACTATGGGTGGTTGCAGGTCTGATATCGGTGTTGTTCAATCTGGTGTTCCTCAAGGATCAATTTTGGTCCCTTAACTTTTTAGCATTTATATTTATCCATTGGGTCAACTTGTAAGATCACTTGGTCTCAACTTTCACTTTTATGCAGATGACAATTAGGTTTATATACATTCAAAATCTGATGTTAATGTGGCTGTGTCTTTTCTTTCTTAATGTATTTCTGAGATTAAAAAATGGATGTCTGGAAATTTTCTGTGTCTTAACAGTGACAAGACGGAGGTAATGCTCATTGGTTCGCCTCACAAGCTACAAAAGGCTGGGTCTTTAACTTTAAGTGTGGATGGCTCTACACTGGAATTTCAAACAGAATTTAAAAATTTAGGGGTGATATTTGTTGCACAGTTATCATTTGTTCCCCATGTTCAAGACATCATTCTTTCATTTTAGGAATATTGACAAATTGTGTCCTATGCTGTCACTCCTGGTGGCTGAAAAGTGAATCAACATTTTTGTGTTTTCTCGCATTGATTATTGTAATGCTTTGCTTGTCGGGGTCACAAAAGCTACCCTAAATAAATTACAGCTGGTTCAAAAGTCAGCTGCTCAAATCCTGTCTGGAAACAAGATAAGGGATCACATCACTCCAGTCTTGAAGTCTTTATATTGGCTCCCTGTCAGACTTCGTGTCGATTTTAAAATTCCCATGATTACTTATAAAGCTTTGCATGGTTCGGCTCCTCATTATCTCTCTGAGCTTTTAGCCCCATACACCTGCGCGTGATCTCTGCTCCTCAGAAGCTGCATGGCCTTTTATCGTTCCACATTCCTGTTTAAAATCTATAGGGCGTTTTCTTCAGTCGCTCCAAGACTTTTGAATTCTTTGCCCGCTAAGATTAGGCAAGCAGAATCCCTTAGTGTTTTTACATTTTCCCTTAAAGCTTATTTCTTTAGAGTAGCTTTTACTTAATTCATTTGTAGTTGTTAATTTTCTCATTTACTTGTTTTTGATAGTATGTTCTTATTTGGTATTTTGTTTTTATATCTCACTTATGTTAAAGTATTGCTTGTATAATTGTATGTTTTGTTTAATCTTTTTGTGAAGCACTTTGAGATGCTACTTTTTAAAGGCGCTATAGAAAATAAAGTTATTATTATTATTATTATTAAAACAAGAGCAGTTAATTACTGTAATATTAGCAGCGTTCTGCTGTTGATTCACGGTCATTTGAAAGAAAATGATCCAGCATTCATTTGGTCCAGTGGACAGTTTGTGAGTGTTTGCTGTCTGTACCAAAAAATTAAATTACTTTAAAATTACTTTATGATCTCTACTCACCGTAGACAGAAACAGTGAATGTTTTTAATGTCAGATCCACTCCTCTTATCTCTAGTTGATAATCTCCATCATGTTCAGTTGTGATGTTTGTGATGGTCAGAGATCCAGTTTGATTGTCCATCTTCAGTCTGTCTCTGAATCTCTCATCAGGACCATTATATGTGATGAACAATTTATAAATTCTACTGATTTCAGCTATAATCTGCTTGTCAGCTCCATATTTCCACAGCATATTGTCTCCTTTCTGTATTTCAGCAGCATCAATGTATAAAGTGACAGAATCTCCCTCCATCACTGACACTGACTGTGTTTCATTTGTTTCAGCAGCAAACACACCTGAAGAACAGATTTTACAGATTAATCTGATGATTTACAAAGCCTGAAATCAGCTGTAGATTGTGTTTACATGTGAAGATGAGAATATCCAGAATAGCAACAGAAACACAAACTAAATGACAGGTGAGATGTACAAACAGACAAACACTATCATTGCATCACTTCATTTTAAACACAAATCAGCATATCAAGGTTTATAATTCTAACCTGTGATTCTGTAATTAAAAGTCTCATCTATGGTTCATTTTGGCCACCGTGGATTTACAATTGTAATTAAACATCAATAATGTTAATATTAAATTTCCTTTTTGACTGACTTCTGGAAAATTTCTCTCTGACATAAGCAGCTCTTGCAGATAAAGACGGTAATGTGTAAAATGTCTACTGTCTTTATAAACTACCGTTACAGAGAGACTGTTAGAGTCAAACAGAGACAACATCGCTCCAGCGCTATTGAATTGCATGTAAATATTTCTTATGTGTAAAGAAAATTTTTGTTTTAAAGTTATCTGCTGTAGTGATTAAAATGACATACAGTAGTTAACAAATACTTGGTGATTTAAAGTACAAGTCTTATTGTGTTGGATATTTTCAATAAATAAAAAAAGACATACTGAAGACTGAATCAAACAGATTCAGGGTTTATGCACATTTTGACTAATACATTTCCATAACTTTTATAGATGTATATATGATTACTGCAGAAGCATATGCATTTTTTATAGAATATAAAAATGGCCTGATATTTGAAAACAACTTAATGGTTTTGACTTTCTGAGCCTCAATGCAGAGCAAAAACAGAGACGTTTACAGCCACTGTAGAGATTTCCATTCATTTCCAGACCTGGAAATTTCAATTCAAAAATCTGAGGAGAGACTGAATTTAAAGTTAGAGGATTTCACAATATTCATGATTCATCAGAAAATAAGATACAAAAGGGAACAGTGCCCTTATAAAAGGTGCACTTGGGTACCTTATTTAGCCTTAAAGGTTCAATTTAGTACTTTTAACGTATATATTAGTATCTAAAGTGTATACGTATAAGTACCTAAATTCATATAGTACATTTTGAACGTGTGCAGTCACTGTATTGCTCTAAAATCAAAAAATAAAATATTTTAACTTACCAGTCAGACTCATCCAGCACAAACAGAAAAAAATAAACATGCAAAGCATTTTCTTCATTCGTTCAGCATCTGCTTTATAAAACTATCCGCTGAAAACACGAAGCTGGTGTGAATCCTCCCACAAGAGTTTGACCTTCCTGTTCACTCGCTGCATTTGCACACTTACAAATACTTAATAAAAAAGTATCCCATAACGTAATCCTAGCACTATAATATGAAAGTAATGTAATCTGATTACTTTTGGCTTCCTTCAAGTCACATATGTAAATAAGCCATTGTGATTTTACAATTATTCATATTTATTCAGTTCTCAGTTTTGTGTTTGAAAAAAAAACTACAAAGTTAAAATCGTGTCTGATCTCTCTGTGCTAGTTTTACCGTCATTCAGTCATACTGAAACCTGCTGTGGTAGTGTTTCTTTAGAAATGTGGTTTGAGCTGGACAAACATCTTGAAGAAGAGAGTGTGTATTCAGATCAGGTGTGACTGTGTTCCTTTGTAGATGACGAGTTTTTTCCTGCTTCTTTGAACTTTAATCTACAAAAACATACGAAACTGCATTTGACACAGAGACAGAAACACAATTATATTTAACACTGACATTCACAAGTTAAATCTGAAAGTTGTTATCATTTTGTTTTTTAAATTAATATGTATCATGGTTAAAACATTATGAAGGGTGTACAGCTGCTCTTACATGCATACAGTGTTAAATTGTGTCATGCATGTATTACATTTACTATCTGAAGACAGATCTATGAAGTAATATATCTCTTTATGAATACAGAAAATCATCCTGATAGCATGCAAATATTTCAGCTCATTCCTGTGACTGTCAAACTGAAGCTGCTTCATGATCGATGAACACGCTATTGCTTTAAGTTAGTTAAAACAGAAAATACTGCATTTTGTTCTGTTATTATCTGAGAGCACGCCAGCAATATTGTTCCAGAAGAAGTCTTATTTTGAACACTAGATGGCGCTCACTAGTTAGCACATTTTCTATTAAATTAACCCATGCTGTTGGATTTAAAGGATTAGTCCACTTTCAAATAAAATTTTCCTGATAATTTACTCACCCCCATGTCATCCAAGATGTCCATGTCCTTCTTTCAACTTATTGAAAGAACGTGGCACTATTTCTGTTTTTCCGTAAGTAGAATAGGGAAGGCGTAGGACATACGGCGTAAGCTTTTTGAAGAATATGGAAAGCGGAAGTATGTGCAAGGTGATCATTTGTGTTTATAAAGCATATACAGTTGTATTTTTTTTTTTTAAATGACAGATCGTTTCGCTAGATAAGACCCTTATTCCTCATCTGGGATCGTTTAAAGCCCTTTGAAGCTGCACTGAAACTGTAATTTTGACCATCAACTGTCTGGAGGCCATTGAAGTCCACTATAAGGAGAATAATCCTGGAATGTTTTCATCAAAAACCTTAATTTCTTTTTGACCGAAGAAAGAAGGACATCTTGGATGACATGGGGGTGAGTAAATTATCAGGAAATTTTCATTCCGAAGTGACCTAATCCTTTAAATACACCATTATGAGGAGGAAAATTGATTGCTGTTTCTACATTTGTAGCTGTTCAGTTGTGGTGTTATAGGCCTATACTGTTATGTTTCACATGTGATACGTTTTTGGAGGCTTGTGATCTAGACTAGTGATCATAAAATAAAATAAAATAAAATAAACTTTATTTTACAGACATTTTAATCTACCACTTTTTTCACAAAACCTTTGCTCTCTAGAAACCATGTCAGTTTGGGTTGAAAATTCTTTGAAGTTCAAGTATAAACTGAATTAATACCAATATATGAAATTAGGGACATGCATAAGAAAAAATTACAATAAATATATAACAGGAATATAACTTGACAGTAAACTGTTTTTGCAGTGTTGTCTTATATTAATGTCCGTTAAAGCTAGACTATGGAGAAAAACAAACAAAAACAAAAAACAGCCATTGTGTCCAAAAGTGGCAATGGGATAACAGTCACAGCAATGCATCATGCTCTATAAGATCATCATGTTTGTAGTGTGATCCAGGAGATTAAAACGTATATAGGGCTATATTTCAGTGGAGTAATAGTAACTAGTAATAGTAATAGTAAATGTGTAAAGTTGCATAAAATAGAAATAATAAAGTAGGCTGAAACTACCTCAACTCTGTGTTTAAAGAGACAGTTCACCCAGAAATGAAAAATAAATGTACTCACCCTCAAGCCATCCTAGGTGTATATGACGATCTCCTTTTCGATGAACACAATCAGAGATATATTTAAAAATATATATAAAAAAAAATAAAAAATCAGAAAAAAATGCATCCATCCATAAAAAAAAATGAATGTATAATAAAGGCCTTTTGAAGTGAAGGGATGCTTTTTTGTAATAAAAATATCCATATTTAAAACTTTATAAATTCAAATATCTAGCTTGAGGATGGCTTGAGGGTGAGTAAATCATGGGATCATTTTCATTTTTGGGTGAACTATCCCTTTAATGGTTGGATTCCACAACTGATAACATAAAACATAAGACAATACAACATTTATTCTAGGTGTCATAAAAATTTACTGATGACTTCATTTGAGAAATATTCTATTGCGCTTCTGATTTGGCTGTGAGAATCGCCGCTTTTGGGTCATCTTTCGTTGTCATTCTGTCTGTTTCTGTGTATCTGTGCTGTTGTCCATTTGGCATTTTCACACCAAAAGGCGGCCGCGCTACCGAAGCGCCACCTGGTGGCTGTTACCCAAAAAAACATCTTGGCTTCTCTTTGGTCAAGCTCCCCCCCCCCCCCCCCAAAAAAAAAAAAAAAAACTAAGTAAGAACTGTGATTGAGGAAGATAGCACTTTTTATTGAATATTGAAGTATTTGTTTCATGAACCAGTCCCATTTGTCACAGAACAGATCACAGCCATGCACAAAATGTGTTGTTACTCAGTTTTGGATAACAGTGCTGTGAAAAAATACATCTGTTAGCAGCATTTCTCGATTTTTTACTCACCAAAACTGATGAAAATTAAAGAAATGTATAATCATCAAACAACTGCATGATGTCAAATATTACAACATGGAATATACATTGATTTATTCTTACAATGACTAAATTTATACATTGAATATATTTAAAAAAATAACAAAAACAAGATCTTGAGATTATCTTAATATCAATCTCAATATTAATACTGCAGGTCTGCAGGAGTTTACTATAAAAAGATCACAGGATCTCCTCATGCTGACAGACACATACTCCACATGACTGTACTCTTCAGCTCTCTGTGAAAACATCACATAAGAGATAGTCAAATATTTTAAATGGAAAAACATATCAAATATTAAAATAGTAATATTAGCATGAACTGCACAGGCTTAAAAGCACAGTATGCAAGTTTTGTCACTAGAGATCGCTTATTCAAATAACACTTATAATTACTCAATAACATGATAAGATTTACTGTAGATCTCTTAAATATTTCAGATTTCAGCTATATATATATATATATATATATATATATATATACACTTTTTAATGTTTTAAAAAGAAGCCTTTTCTGCTCACCAAGAAGCCTTTTCTGCTTACTTGCTTAAAGACACAAGAACAATAATATTGTGATTTTTTTAGTATTTAAAATACCTGTTTTCTCAGTGAATATATTGTAAAATATAATTTATTCCCATGATTGAAGCTGAATTTGCAGCATTATTACTCACATTTGTGTCACATGATCCTTCAAGAAATCTCAAAAAACATTTCTGATTATTATCAATGTTGAAAACAGTTGTGTACATTTTTTTATGGTTCTTTGATGAGTAGAAAGTTCAAATGAACAGCATTTATCTTAAATAGAAACTTTTGTAATATTATATATTTGAATGGTAGTGTAATGACTTGTTACTTGCTAAAAATGCAATATATATTGTAATCCAGCACAATATGAAAGT
Source organism: Megalobrama amblycephala (assembly GCF_018812025.1). Classification (NCBI taxonomy): domain Eukaryota; kingdom Metazoa; phylum Chordata; class Actinopteri; order Cypriniformes; family Xenocyprididae; genus Megalobrama; species Megalobrama amblycephala. The sequence continues at coordinate 8,743,373 of NC_063045.1, read as the reverse complement.
AACATAATCTGACTTTTATTTAACTTTGGATTCTCAAAGCCACAAGATAGAAACTCGACTTGATGAATTTTACTCAGTTCTTTTATACATCAACAATACAGTGTTTACAGTAAAATGGCATGTCCGATACTCAGTTATATGCGATGATCATTATGCAGACAAAAACACAATCACACACTGATCTACATCTGACTCACTGCTGAAATGATACAAAAAAAAAAAAAATCTCAACATAATTATTAATAAATAATCTTACCCATTTATGTGCGTTTCTTTCATAGATCGTTGGATGATGAAACATTGCAGAAGTTTTCTCATCTTCACAAATCTGAACTGTTTGAACAACAGGAAGAGATTAAACCACAAAACTCAATAGATCTGCATTATTATTAGCGCTGTCAAAGTTAAAGTGTTACTTCACACAGTTAAATATATTTGATACTGTAGTTTTAAAAATAGTAATTAAACAAATATAATATGGCATTATTACTTTTTTTCTTACTTACTACTAGCAGAGTAAAACAGAAAATACTGAATCAGTTTTTGTGTGTGACATGAGAAAAGACCAAAAACCAACAACCACTAAATGGCATTACCTACATGAATTATATTATAATATAACCGTTCAACTGAATCATGTATTTACAGTAGACTTATAATGTGTACTATAGGCCTAATAATAATTTATTTTTGGTAAAACATGTTAAAAGCAGTAAGTAACACTTGCCTACTTGGCAGTGTTGGGCACGTTACTTTAAAAAAAGTAATTAATTATAGTTACTAATTACTTCTCACAAATAGTAACGGAGTTAGTAACTGAGTTGCATCATTATAAAAGTAACTAATTACCATGGAAAGTAACTATTGCGTTACTTTACTTTTTTTTTTTCAAATATATCAAATAACTTGAATGCCCCCAATATTAAATATAAATCTAAGAATAAATTATTCTTGATCCGACTCGTGACTCATGATCCGCTCTTCCTCGCGACATGAAATTTCTCTGTACTGTAGCCTACTATACGTGTTGGTAGCCATTAAAGAAAATGTAGTTTCATATATATGTTTAAATAGTCCTATGTTATGTTTTAAATTAATTTACTTGATTATGAAAAGTGAACAGCATGAGTAAGATGCATCATAAGATGCGCAATATATCGGGAGACATGGAGTGGGTCAGACACGATTTTGACCACTTCATTAAGTTTTGTTTTATAGAAAGCCTCTCTTTAAAGTGAATTTCGTTTTGTAAAAATTGTATCTTAATTTTAATCAATGTTTCATCAATCAATTGCCTGGATTTAATAAATAAGAAGCAAATATAGCAGACTCATGGCAGGCGCGGGCGCGATCACTGGCACGTGAACTGGAGCGCGTCTTACAGGCTACAGAACCGAAACTCAGAGGCTGCTTGCCTCACATACATGAGAAATATATCTATAGAAAGCTTGAAATATCTAAAAACAAAAAGAAATAGGCTACTCTGATTATGTAGCCTAATCCGAATGAAATGTGCATTTTCTCTCTTGGTGCGTCCAGTATATGCGGAGATGATGAGAGTCAGCAATGTCAACTTCATCTTCGCAGCAGACACTGATTCAGAAAACATTACTTTATTAATAAACAATTAAAATGTCTCCTTGCTGTTTTGGTCACATTCATAATTATTACTTTTGCCGGTTCTTTATGGCAAGCTTTATGCATGCGCTTGAGTGCCTATAAACGCTCATTTTTATGGTTAATTCTCTCTAGTATTTAAGAAATTAAATTAATATAAATGTGATTAGTCAACTAATTGTTACGGTTGCTGGTGTAGAGATGAGGCAGATGCGGATTTCCACAATCATAAACACTCTTTAATAAACAACAGCAGGGAATCACCAAACATACACTTAACATAAACAGAGAACGGACAAGGAGTGCAGGGAGTGAGTGCAATATATAGGAGTGCTGACAATAGAGTCCAGGTGCAGGTGATCCGTTGATGATGGGGAGCTGACGAGGGAAGTGAGTGCAGGTGACGAAACAGGAGGATCATGGGAAATAGAGTCCAGGGGAACAAGGGATCTGTGACATTACCCCCCCTCCGGTAGGCGCGTCCTCGCGCCGTAGATGAAACAACCGGGAGGGGGCGGGCGCCCTGGAGACCTCAAGCTGGTGCAGGGGGAGGAGCAGACTGGAGTGGAGGTCTCCAGGGCAGGCTCAAAAGCCATGGCGGGTCAGGAGCCGTGGGCGGCCATGGCGGGTCAGGGGCTGAAGGCAGCCATGGCGGGTCAGGGGCCGAAGGCAGCCATGGCGGGTCAGGGGCCGAAGGCAGCCATGGCGGGTCAGGGGCCGAAGGCAGCCACGGCGGGTCAGGGGCCGAAGGCAGCCACGGCGGGTCAGGGCCGAAGGCAGCCACGGCGGGTCAGGGGCCGAAGGCAGCCATGGTTGGTCCGGGACCGAAGGCTTAGGGCCATTGAGCCCAGGCGGCGGTGAAGGACTGGCGGGAGATGGCGAAACTGTAGGCTTCGCCGACCGAAGCGCAGCCGGGGCTCCAGAAGGCCGCAGTGGAAGCAGGAGGACAGCCAACAAAACGAACACCGGGGGGAGTGAGGAGGCCAACTGAATCCGAGGGACGGAGTGACGGAGCGGAGACGGAGGAGTGCAGTCCAGAGGGGAGGGCAGGCTGATGAATGACCAAGGTGTGAGTGGAGGCAGGATGGATACTGGTGAAGCTGGTGGACTGATGGGCAACGGTGGAGCAGAGGGAGGTTGGAGCCGGGGTGAAGGTAATCGCCCAGAGGTCCGAGGTGGAGATCTGGGCGAGGGGGCTTGAGGTGGAGGTGCAGTGAAGACACAAATGGACGGAGGTGGGAGAGGGAGGCAGGGAGGGAAAACAGTCTTAGAGCTGTATGTTTCAGCAACAAAGTTTATAATAGGAGCAGCTGGCTCGGCGGCGGCGGCGGCTGGAGCGGCTGGGGCGGCGGCGGCTGGAGCGGCTGGCTCGGCGGCGGCGGCTGGAGCGGCTGGCTTGGCGGCGGCGGCTGGAGCGGCTGGCTCGGCTGGCTCGGTGGAGCAGAGGGCTCGTAGGCGGCGGCTGGAGCAGAGGGCTCGTAGGCGGCGGCTGGAGAACTTGGCTCTGTCCAAAAGTCTATAAGCCAGGCCGCCTCATCTGGCGGTTTGCACAGGGTTGGAGCGGTAGGCTTTGGAGATACTGGAGCGGGCTCTGGAGATACTGGAGCGGGCTCTGGAGACACTGGAGCGGGCTCTGGAGACACTGGAGCGGGCTCAGTGAAGGCTGGAGAGGGCTCAGCGGCAGGTTTTTTCCTCCTCCTCCGCTTTCCGGACCCAGCAGGAGAGTGTGGCCCCAGCGTGGGGCAGGAAGGAAGTTCACCGGAGGGGTAAGCGGAGGAATACGGAGGCTGACTAACTGGCCCAGCCGACCGTGTTTCTGGACGGACTGGAGACCAACACTCATCCTGAACCTGTTTCACATAGAATTTGGAATTATTCAAAAACAAAATAAAATTGATAGTTTCGCTTAAGGAGAAGCGATAATCAGGTTCATGGAGACGGAGAGTGTTGTCATCCAGACCGTCCAAAAACAGGGCGATTAAATTAGCATCGGGCCAGTCAGTCAGATAAGCCAGCTCAACGAACTCCTCCACATACCTCTCCAGTGAACGACCAACCTGAAGAAGCCCGATGAGGCGAT